>NC_044905.1:70919676-70953149 GCF_001633185.2 Quercus lobata
ACGACTCAAGCTATGGAGAAAACCAAGTTACAAATAAAAAGAAATCTTACAAGTTTTGGACAGAACCCAAGGCCTTGCATGGTTCCACGGACTCAAGCCTATGGGGAAACCAAGTACATAAAAGAAATCTTACATGTTTTGGACAGAACCAAGGCCTTGCATGGTCCACGGACTCAAGCCTATGGGGAAACCAAGTACATAAAAGAAATCTTACAAGTTTTGGACAGAACCAAGGCCTTGCATGGTCCTCGGACTCAAGCCTATGGGAAAACCAAGTACATAAAAGAAATCTTAGAAGTTTTGGACAGAACCAAGGCCTTGCATGGTCCTCGGACTCAAGCCTATGGGGAAACCAAGTACACAAAATAAAAACTGTTACTAGAGCATTAAAATCCATCCGAAGAGGACTTCTCGTTAACAGTTGGGTCAGTCTTTAATTGCACGGGTTCCCCGGTCTACCCGCAGATCCCCAGTGCCAAAGGGGCTAATACGATACGGCACAGTATGTTGTCCCAAGGGCACGATCCAAGTCCATCGCTGCTCGGCTGCTCTCTCGGATATTCGTCTAGCGTGCATCACGCAGCGCTCAGCAGCTATCTCGGTTAGTTCCATAAATTCAATCTATTGAGGATTATCATTGTTATACTTGATAATATTTGCGAGTTTAAACTAATAAGGGTTTGTATTAAAGTGTTCTTCCGTCCAGAATATTGTTAAAGGCATGTTTAGACTTAATATTCAGACCCAAAGTGGTTGTTGCAAAAAAAATAACATATGCATAAAGAAATAAACACATCTTTTATTAAGACAAAAGAACAGTACAGTGTACAATAAAAGCTGAAACCAGCTTACATTAGAGTTAACTACGTAAGCAAAAGAAAAGCACAAAAGAGTAAAGATGATGCCGAGGAGATATCTCAGAGGAGAGGTTGGCTACTGTTCCAAGATGTCGTCTAAGGAAACTATTCCTCGACGCTTCTACATGCCCATAACTCAGGCAGCCAAAGAACCTGACCTCAGGCTAACACCATCTACAGCAAAGATGCAGGGAGCCGGCAGTTGGGAAGCCCCCGCAGAAGTTTGCCTGCTACAAGGCAAACGGCGCTGATGGCGGAAATTCCTTCTTCGGGCATGCCAAAAATCTGGCATGACCAGAACTTGCTTCGGATTTTGACTAAAAGAAGGAGAAACATCCTTTCCCCTCTCTCGAATTGAGATATTCTCTTGAGTCTACGCCTCCTTGGCCTGTACCTCACTATCTGGAGTCTCAGGAAGACACAGCGCTTTTGTGGCGGAGAGAGCTCCTTTGCCCCAATCCTCGCCTCAAACATGATGTACTAAGAGAGGAGACTGAAGAATTCGTGTGAAAGTAAAGCAACCTTCTCTCCGATTTATTTAAAAGAAGAGGTGATGGCGTTTAATTCACGCAGCGTCCCAAGGAACGCTACAGACAAAATGTCTCCGGCTCGATTTCCAATGCCGTCTGCAACCCTGAGATTAAAGGAGCCTCGTAAAGGCGCACCTCGAATACTGAGACGCCAAAAAGTACCGCGTGACCAAAGACTACGGAAATGCCTCTAAAACTGTGGGCCTAATAAATTCGCGGCCCAGGCCCGTTCTGCATGGAAGCCCACGGACTATGGCCCACACCAAGGAATAACCATTACCGAGGACAACTTCCTGCTCGGCAACCTATGAGACACCTGAGGAAAGACAGGTGCAAAAAGAAAAGGGGAGGGAATAAAGTTTTGGACAGAACCAAGGCCTTGTATGGTCCTCGGACTCAAGCCTATGGGGAAACCAAGTACAAAAAATTATTATTATTAAAGTTTTGGACAGAACCAAGGCCTTGTATGGTCCTCGGACTCAAGCCTATGGGGAAACCAAGTACAAAAAATTATTATTATTAAAGTTTTGGACAGAACCAAGGCCTTGTATGGTCCTCGGACTCAAGCCTATGGGGAAACCAAGTACAAAACATTATTATTATTAAAGTTTTGGACAGAACCAAGGCCTTGTATGGTCCTCGGACTCAAGCCTATGGGGAAACCAAGTACAAAACATTATTATTATTAAAGTTTTGGAAAGGACCAAGGCCTTGTATGGTCCTCGGACTCAAGCCTATGGGGAAACCAAGTACAAAACATTATTATTATTAAAGTTTTGGACAGAACCAAGGCCTTGTATGGTCCTCGGACTCAAGCCTATGGGGAAACCAAGTACAAAACATTATTATTATTAAAGTTTTGGACAGAACCAAGGCCTTGCATGGTCCTCGGACCCAAGCCAGGGGGGTAAGTATTACTTTTTATTGGTCTGCCTTATCATGCCAGGCACTTCCATTAAAGTTATGGCAACATCTTTTTATTATTAAGTATTTTGGTCTTAGTCGTCATTGATTTAGATGCTATATGATTGTGCCGAGCGGCGCTTACAAATTTATAAAAAACGAAAGAGACCGAACATGCAAAGTGAAATAGAAACAAGTTTTATTAATATGAAAAATTATTACAATATACAAAGAGAGGCTTCAACCAGCCTATACAAAAGAGGGGCTGCCGAAGCAGTACTAACATCCACAGTACAGATAAGCAAACGGTCAAGCGCCTTTTTAAACTTGTCTTCAAGGTCCCTCCGATCTCTGCCTCATAGCTGCTCATACTAAGAGAAGAACTCACTTTAAAAAAAAAAACGAAGAAGAAGGAAATAGTAAGGAAGAAATCAATGAAGAAGATGGAGGAGATGGATGAAGAAGATGGAGGACATGAGTAAGGAAGGAGGAGAAGAAGAGAGAAGAGATAAAAAGAAAGAAAAGGAGCAAAAGAGGGAGAAGCAGAAGCACTTAGAGCCCTGACTGGGTGCCAGGTACGCTCGTGAGGAGCCACTTAGCCCCTGCCTCAGCCCTGACTCTAACACGCTGGTGCCATATTAGGTACGCTCGTGAGGAGCCGGGTGGTGCTGGTCTTGGTTGTTCTCGACTCAGTCACGCCGAGAATTCGACATGACGAGCCCCTGCTTCGGATTTTGGCTAAAAGAGAGGCGGGACAGATCTTAAGTCTGCGCCACCCTTGCCCTGACCGAGCCATTTCAAGTTTTGTCAGGATATGGTGTTTTGAGGAGGAGTGTGTTTCCTTCATCATTCGTTATGGAGGACGTGTACGGATATGATGTATAACAAACAGGCTAAGCAGACGCTAAAAGAGGCTACGGGTTTCAGATCTCAGAAGGAAGGGGAGGAGTCTGTACGAAAGTGATTGCCTCCTGCTTGCCTTCTTATAGGAAGAACCAAACAGAGGGAATTAAACGCATTCAAAGTTTCCAAAAGAATCTGAAGAAAAAGAGGCGTCCATTCCGCTTCCCCACCTTATCAGATGAGCCGCCGGACATAAATGAGCCTCGTAAAGGGGATTTACTAAAGGCGTGTCTGGGATAGTCAATCGGCAGGAGCAGATCACGAGCAGATTAAACGGACTCCCTTGAAAAATGGCTAACTTCGTGGACAGGCGGAAAACCGCTCACATAAATGCGGGGTCAAATTAAATGGGCCATATTGAGGGCCCGGGTTTGCCAAAACCCTCCTTTCCAACCCGGAAGTCGGACAGAAGGGTTTTGAGGGGCTATTGTGGGGCCCAACAATTCGTGGACCAGGCCCATTTATCCTTAGAGCGTCCGAAGGCCCAATCCGAGGAGAGCTGTGGCCCAAGCTCTACAACGCAGAGCACAAAACAATTTTTGGGAAGCAGCCGAGGACAGTTTAGTCCTCGGCAGATCCATAATCCCACCAGAATAAAGGGGCAAAACTGGTATAGGGACGAATTAGTAAGGAAATCCAGAATATCTTGGGGAAGTTATCCATACTACCCTTCTAGATAAGGCCCGACGCCTGACAGAGCCGTACTCTGCAGCTTTATCAAACCATCCCCAACAATTCCGGGATTGGACTGATGGGACAAATGTCAGTGTTCGTAAAGATTGACCCTACACGTGGACGAAGGGCAATGAATGCAAGCTAGTATAAAATAAGGAAGTAAGTAGATCTGAGGGAGGTCCCTTTTTCCACCTCCGAAAAAAGAGAGACGACATGGGAAAACATCTCAGGAACACCGAACTTCATGGAAGAAAGTCCGTCTTTGGGCAACCGAGAGAAGACCTCAACAGGTCCTCGGATCAACTCCGAGGAGCTCCATCCCACGGGGTACGACGCCTTAGGGCTTAAATGTTCATACCCAATCCCCTTTTTCTACGTAGATTCCTCTAAAGCCATGACCGGACAACGCCACTTGACCAACGGCTAGCTTTTCAAGCCCACTCTCTACAAATCATATTGTGAGGGATCTTTCGTACGCGAGCCCAACATCCTTATTGGGCCGCCAGAGAATTGTGTCCTTACAACTATATATATGTGTGTGTGTATGTTTTCAAAATTGAAAATTGCATGATATAGTAGCTAATATAGACAAGCATGTTTCATGCCTACTAAAGAAAATGCAAATATCATTTAATTATTTTTTTTTTACATTCTTGATTGTGTGTAACTAAATTTATTTTTTTCCTTTTTGTTGGACATTGTTTCAGTTGTTGCAAAACCAACTTAATTTGAGCAAGAATACCATATTTCAAACCAATTGTTTCTCACATATAAAAAAATTCAATTGTTTCTAGTATAAATCTTAGAAAAATGATATTAAAATTTCATTATGCTTAAAATAAATAATATAACAAAATAAACATATTTATTCTATTAGTAATCTTTCTAATCACATAGAATAAATACTAAAATGTTAGTTCTCCCCCCCCCCTCTCTCTCTCTCTCTCTCTCTCTCACACACACACACACACACACACACACACACACACACACATATATATATATTACATGTCACTAAAATGAGTTAGGAAATTATGGTCTTCTCAATAGGTGTTTGACACCACACTAAGATTGCTGAGGATAAACATCTTTACAATTTAAACCAGTAGATAACAGTAGTACAATGGTTTGGGGGTATTTTTATCATTTAGTGATTTTAGGGATTTTTTTTTTTTCATTGTAATCATTCCTAATGTATTTTGTAAATTTGGAGGTCTAGGGGTATATTGTTCATTTTGAAATTTTAAAAATAGTTCTCTAGTTATGGACATTCTAGAGATATTATTTGTCTAAAATTCTGAGTGACTCATTAACTACATTGGAGTAGTTTTGTATTTAGAAAACACCTATTGAAGCACAAAAAATAAAGTATATTGTAGCAGTTGGGAAACCGTTGCCAAAAAAGAAACAAAAAAAATTGTAGTTTTGTATTTAGAAATCACCTATAGAAGCACAAAAAATAAATAATATTATAACAGTTGGGAAACCGCTGTAAAAAAAAAAAGTATATTATAGCGGTTAAAAAAAAAACCACTGCTACAAATTAAGAGACTTACAGTAGCATCTGAAAATTTGCTACAATAAACCCATTATAGTAGCATTTTTTGTAAGTGCTACAAAAACAACCACTGTTATAACTCATATTTTTTGTAGTGGTGGGTACAGTCAAAAGGTTAAAAAAAAGTACGAGACTTCAAGAATCAAGAGGGAGAAGTGGAGAACAGACCAGATAATTTTTTGAAGAAAAATATAATGTGTTAGGTACGGTTAAAGAGAAATCAATAAGAGAGAGAAAAGAATTATTTAAAAATAGTAATAAAAAGAAGAATTAATTTGTGAAAAAATCGAACAAATAAGACTGGCACATTACTTATAAATTTTTTCTAAGTTTTTGTTTTCATAATTTTTTTTTTTAATGTTTTATATATATTTCAAGAGAGAGAAGTGGAGAACAGATAAGATATTTTTTCAAAGAAAAAAAAAATGTGTTAGGTGCTGTTAAAGAGAAAACAATAAGAAAGAGAGGAGAATGATTTAAAAATAGTAATAAAAAGAAGCATTAATCTGGGAAAAAAATCAAACAAATAAATCTGGCATCACTTATAAAATTTTTCTATGTTTTTGCTTGCATAAATTTTTTTAATGTTCAATATATTCTGTGCGGATCTCAAAATGGTACAGTGGTGCATACCATTACCAAAATATTTTTTCAATTGCCAATCCCAAATGGAATTCAAAACTTGCTTCAAACTTACTGTACGTAACTAGAGATTATACTTTTTCTTTTTCAAGTTATTTAGGGGGTGTTTGGTTGTGATGATTTAACAATAGTTTTCGTTGTTTAAACAATATAATATGTATTTTCACAATACTTTTTCATTCACATATATTTTCACAACACTTAAACAATGTTATTACAACAACATTAGCAAACAGACCCTTAAATATTATAAATATGTGTTTAAAAAGAACTTTTATAGATACAACAGTTAACAAGAAAACAACCTATAGGATTAAACAGCCTCTTTAAGTTTCAAGTGTCTATATTTCTTTTAGGGATACAACATGTATTTCTTTTTCTTTTCTGATCTTCAATGCTTTTTTTTTTTTTTGATCTCCAATGCTTAATTATATGGAAAATGTCTAGATTTCAGTATCAGCTTTTCAATATCAACTACCAGCTAATTTCCCAAACACAAAACAGTTTCATTTTTAATAAATGTTCCCTTCCCATAAAAAAAAAAAAAAAAAAAAAAAAGTTCCCTCCCCTTATCCAATGGCCTTGTGTCAATCCTTTCTCCCTGTTGACCTAGGATAAGATAGTTTGAATTGCACGCAACAGTTGTGCATGAGATTCCTCGTATCAATAATCAGCTTAACTTCAACAACTTTCCGTCAGTTTTACTTTTAAAAAAAAATTGTTAATGAATAATTGAAAGTTCAGGTTAGGTCTGGTGTCCAGTAATATTGAATCTGTTAAGATGATGATATGTATTTACTTTTGGACATGTGTCATTATTTGACCAGATCCAATGTACTGGACGCACTAGACCTAAACCAAGTCTATAATTAAATACCCAACCTTAGTTAAGGTGCGTTTAATATTATTAAAGGGCAATATTGTGTAGTACTACATTGATAAAAGCAAAATACATATTGAGAACCTTTTCATTTGATTTTTACTTTGTGTGCGTTTGGTTCCAAATTAAAAGATTAGTTTATTTTATTATTCAGTTTATTTTTGCTACTATTTATAACTTTATTGTTCTTTTTAGTATTATTCATAGATCCCACTGTACTATTTCAGTTAACTTTTACCTTTAACTACAGTACTTTTAGCAAAAAAGTTTTCAGTTTCGGTAAAATAAATGAATCCCAAACATACCCTTAGAGTCATGTTAACTAGGGGTGTATACGGTTCGGTTCGGTCGGTTTTGGAGAAATCTTTTGCACCACACCTGTGGGGTGCGGTTTGGTGGTTTCACCAAATGCTTAACCGCACCTCACTTTTGAAAGATAAAAACCGATCTACACAAAGTGCGGTTAATCTTAGCGGTTCGGTGCAGTTCGTTCGGTTATATGGACTGGATTTTTAAAGATTCCTATTCCAAGCTTTGGGCTTTCAAGCCTTAAAAAAATAGTATTCTGAGCCCATTATAATTTCTTTTTAACTTTTAACTAAGTCTTTCTTTATCAAGTTTCAACCACAAGAAAGACTACTCCAAACCTGCCACCAAACTCATATCATTCCAAATCAAATACACAATGTATCAAGTCTCAACTATAATTTAACTTAAATTCAACCTGTCAAACTAAACATGTAATTATTAAAAACATTAACACATTAATAAAACTAAACCTGTCACAACATTCCAAATCAAACACAATTATAAAATATCAAGACACAACATTCCAACATGGCAACAACATTAACATTAATATTTCTATTATAGTAATCACATCAAATATAAACAGTAGCACAGCCCCAAGGAGGAGTAGTAGTGCAGCACTACAAAATAGTCAAGTAGTGCTTGAGAAGCACAATACAAATATACATAATGAATGTTGTACCTGAATATACACTGGTATACTACACAACTACATATTTTTCACAAAAAATGGAGGCAGTCTAATCTACTAAGACTAATAGTGTTTCATTCAGTGCTTGTGTTGTCATGTGTGCAACTAGTAAACAAAAATAAAGCAGAAAGCAGCAAAGAAGCATCAAGCCAGCAGCCAGCAGCCAGCAACCAGCAGCAGCCCAAGCAATTCAACCACAAAAAATTTTTGCAATCAGCCAGCCTCCAAGTTATCATATACAAAAAACTCCATTCCTAGAATGTCAATCCCCAAAAAATAATGATAAGTAGAAAGTAGAAAGCAATACATGACAATTAACACCATTACAAACAGCAACCAACAAACATAAGCAAATTACATTAAATTTTTAAGTTACCTTAGGTAGCTAAGTCCAAAAAACAATCCCACCTTCCAAATCAGTCTAGAACAAAATCTGTACCCACAGTGGGTTTTGGTGCAAGCTCTAAAAGGGGAAAAAAAAACAAAACAAATTTTATATAAATAATAACTCACAAATAAATAAATAACATAAATACAAGAGAATTTATAAATAATAAAAGCAGAAAAAGATTAGAAAAGAACATAAACACATTACCCGATTCAAGTTCATGGTTTTCCACTTCATCCATTGCCTCTCATAGGTTAATTGGTTCAGTTGAATCCTTGGACCTCAACCAATTTTGTGTACAAATCAAAGTTTCAACAGTATTGGGAGACAATGAGCTACGAAAAGGATCCAAGACACAACCCCCTGTGCTAAATGCAGATTCTGATGCAATAGTAGAGACGGGAATTGCCAAAACATCACGAGCAACTTGAGAAAGAATCCTATATCTTGAAGAATTCACCCTCCACCAATTAAGAATATCAAAGCCTTCCGTCTCCGGATCTACACTAGCTTCTAACAAGTATCGGTCCAATTCAGATTTGCATTCTACACTATCCTCATCTGCTAAGTGCTGTTTATAAATATTATTGTACCTCTTCATCCTTTCTTCTGCACTACCAAAGCCACTTAACACGGAGGACATGGTAGCAACATCACTACTACCAAACTCATTAGTCCCACTAGCACTAGCACCACATAGGGTCCCCATTGCTCCACTATAGTGCTTAAACAATCTATTCAATGCTTCCCTAACTCTCAATCCTAACTCATTAGCCTTCTCCTTGTCATACCATTGCTTAAACCAAAATCTCACATATTTCAATTTATATCTAGGATCAACCACAACAGCCACAAACAACATCAGATTTATCCTATCAACACTTCCCCAATACTTATCATACTTCAATTTCATTCTTTGTGCCATACCCTTTAACAAAGGATCACCCCTACCATTACACAATTGATTTAACTGGTCTTGAAGACTAACAAGCTCATGAAAATATACATTAGTAGTCACAAACAAGGAACCAGAAAATCTCAAAGTTGCCTCATAGAACATACCAAGAAACTTTGTAAAAAGTCTTACATTTTCCCAATCTAAAAACCGAGGGGGACCACTAGATGGATCCTCAAAATAACGAAGGAAATGCCCATCATCTTCCTCCATCCTTTCAAATGCAGCCACAAATTTTAGTGCACTTTCTAACATCAAGTAAGTTGAATTCCACCTAGTAGACACATCAAGGCACAACAAACTTTTGCTTTGAATTTTTTCTTTTTCAACACATCTTAAACTTCTCAAATCTATTAGGAGAGGATTTCACATACCTCACTACATTTCGAACCTTAACAATTGACTCATTAAGGTCCCTTAGCCCATCTTACACAATTAAATTCAAAATATGGGCACAACAACGCATATGAAGGAACTCACAACCCAAGAGGCTACCCACCCTATCCTTTGTTTTCCTCCTAAGATATTCTATGGCCACATCATTTGAACTTGCATTATCAACAGTAATTGTAAAAATACGATCAATTCCCCATTGAAGCAAACAAGACTCAACCACCCTACCAATGGTCTCACCCTTATGATAAGGTACTAGGCAAAAATTCAAAATCTTTTTATGATAAATCCAATCAACATCAATATAATGTGCAGTCAAACAAAGGTAATTAAGGTTTTGGATTGAAGTCCAAGTATCAGTTGTCAAACACACCCTTTGACCAGCCATTAAAACTTTTCTTAAACTCTCCTTCTCCCTAATGTAAACTCTAAGACAATCTCTTGCAACAGTAACCCAAGAGGGAACTTCAAACCTAGGCTCTACCTCTGCCATAAAATCAATGAACCCACTATGCTCAACAAACCTAAAATGTAGTTCATCAACAATTATCATCCTAGACAAGGCCATCCTTAACCTTTCCATACTAAACTTTCTCAACACCAGCTCATTACCCCCCTCTCCCTCCCCTTTTTTTTACTTTGGTAACTCAAAGTGGTTTGGCCTTTATCACGCCTATAGGGGTACTTCTTACAACCAAATTTTATATGAGACCACATGGCAGAGGTTCCATTTCTTTTTGAGTGACAATTATAACTCTTTTTACAATAGTTGTACTGGGACTTAGGGTAAAGGGGGTCACAACCCTCTATTCTAGAGAAATGGTCCCATATCTTAGAAGGCTCTTTACCACCATTAATAGTAGCTTGTTGAGTTTCTGTTTGTGTTTGAGGGGGTACAGCACCTGATGGTGTAATAGGAGATTGTGTATTCGGTTGATTAGCCTCAGCACATGAATTAAGAGTAGGCTCAGTAGAGGGGGTGGAAGAAGAAACACAAGCAACCATGATCTAATTACATCAATATAAATAACAATCACATATACATAGTAATTAAGGAATCAACAACAAATAAATCATGCAAGCAACCTTTAACTTAAACACACAGTCATTCTCATATACTAATTTCAATAAAATATTAGTAAACAAAAACTATACAAGCAGCTTACTTAGTGCTAAAATCACAACAAGATAATCAACTAAAATCACAACATATTAACATGATATAATAAACTAAATCACAACATTATAATTAATCAATAGGATGATCAACAAATAAATTTACAGTCTTTGAACCCTAGAAACAAAATCAAACAACAAACAACATGAGTGAACCTTAAAAAGAAATATTATATATGTATATAAATAAAATAAGAACAGTATGATTAATCAATAGGATGATCAAAAAATAAATTTACAGGTCTTTGAACCCTAGAAACAAAACCATACAGCAAACAACATGAGCGAACCTTTAAAAATAAAAAACATTAAAACTAAAATCAAAATCAAACACAAACATGAAATTTTGACACAACATGGTGAACTAAAATAAAAATAAAAATAAAAATAAATCCTTAAAAGAAAATCAAACAAAAAAGAAAAAAAAAAATTATGAACTCAAAACAAGATATAAATAGTATGAGAAAATACCCAGGAACTATTTAAGCCTTCGAGATTTATAAGCTGAATCTTTTAAATTAACCCTGAAATTACAAGAAAATAACCACACAAAAAAAACAAATTAGAATCATCAAGAAACCTTTAGTGACCATAAAATAAAACTAAAACAAAATAGGGGTTAGGGTTACCAAAGACAGAACTACATAATGGCAGAGCCGCCACGGTGGAGAACAGAGATGAAAAGGAGATTGACTGTCTCAGGTACTAGGAATTTCATGAGAACTTGAAAGGAAAGCCTTTCTTTTTGACAGAGTGAGACTGAGAATCAGAGATAAGTCTTGACAATGAGAGTGAGAGCTTGTGTTCTTAAATAGGGGAAGGTTAGGTCGGAGCTTAAGACTAAGAATTTGAGAGGGAAAAACTACTATTTGTTCGGCGAGATTAGGGTATGGAAAAAAAATTATGTGCCTGAGTGCAAAAGAGAAGAGAAAAATTATGTGCCTGAAAATCTGAGATTGAGAGGGAAATATTACTAATTTTTCGGCGGGATTAGGGTTTGGAAGACACATTATGTGGCTGACTGAGAGCAAAAAAAGAAGAGAAAAATGGTTAGGTGAGAGTGAGAGCCTGAGATTGAGAGGGAAAAACTATTCTTTGTTCGGCGGGATTAGGGTTTGGAAGAAAAATGGAGGTAGCTGTCTAGCACTCTAGCTGATGAGTGATGACTGAATTTTGAGTTCTGTCTGAGAAGCAAGAGTGTGGGACTTGAGAAATGCAGAAATCTAAAGAGTAAAGTGGAGAAATGAGAGCAGGAGTAGGAGAGGAGAAGAAAAGACGTGTGTGGCTGAGCTCAAAACAGAAAATAAAAAATATCTTGTACAGTGAGTTTCATCAGTCACTCAAACAGTAACAGGTATTTTTTTAATTTATTTTTTAATATATTTTTTTTCAAAAAACTGACGGTAATACAATAACTCACATAGTCACAGCATTTTTTTTTAATTTTTTAATATATTTTTTTTAAAAAACTAACGATAACACATTAATTCATACTGCCACAACTTTTTTTTTTAATATATTTTTTTCAAACAATGCAAGTGGGAGACTGAGTTAGAAAAGACCACTCAAAGTCTGATACTGTTCCTCGTTCCTGGGGTTCCTTTTTTTTTTTTTTTTTTTTTAATTCTGACACTAAAACGACACCGTTTTGAACCTGATAGAAAATTTAAAACGGTTCCAAAACGGCGTCGTTTTGAATCAGATTAAAAAAAAAAAAAAAAAAAAAAAAAAAAAAAAAAAACGAAATGAGACGGCGTCGTTCACTCGTTCTAACTAACTTCCTTCTTCTTCCTTTGGATCTCTCAGTTTCACACCAAACTGGAACTCTCTCTGTCTCCCTCTCAATTTCTTTTATTTTAAAACTGATGAATGATTATATATATATATATATATTAATATATTATATATATGTATAAGTTAAATATATATATATATATATCGGTTCGGTGCGGTTTCTCTTCGGTTTGCAGATCTTGTTGCCGACCACCGCACCGGCCGACTTCGGTAACGGAAAAAGCCTACCGATCATCGTGCCGGGAACCTTCGGTGGAGCTTTCAGCGGTCGGATCGGCGCAGTTTCGGGCGGTTTTGTTGGCGTCGGTGAATTGTTGAACAAGCCTAATGTTAACAAATATCTTTAGAGCATTTGTTAATAAATCATAACAAGAAAGTTTTGATACTACTTTTATAGGAAATATAAAAAACTATCAACAAAATTAATTACTTTATCATTTTCCCATAAAAGATTTAATATTTCCCTTTTACTTATACGGAAAACTATAGAGACACTAAAATTCACCCTTAAATTTGTAACATGTTTAAATGTTAATTTGTGATTAGTGCATCCAAATATATTTTTTCATGAAATACCCTTGATGGTTTCATGTGTAAGTTATGTAGTCCAATTAGAAATTAAAACTCAAACATTGTGAAATTGAGTATGAGTTTGAGTGTGTTCATAGGCAAACTGTATTTATACAATATATTGTACTACTAATTTTTATTCCCCCCACCCCCCTCCCCAAATTTACTAAAAAACTTGTGTATGATGAATATACTTAATTAGGTATATTCTTTGAAAAATTGTATACATTGAATATACTGAATTATGTATATTATCTGAAAGAGAAATGATATGTCTACAACATTTCTACAATATTTTTACAACAAATCCTAAGTGGCAAGTTGTTACTAGTTGTTATTGTTGGGGCAAAAAAGTAATCTTAGCGTTAGTTTGAAATTTGAACCAATAACAACTAACCACTTGTGATTTGTTATAAAAATGTTATAGACGTAGTTTGTTTACATTTTTTAAGAGTCTAGACGTCAAATACATAGTGTAGGGTCACGATTCGTGGCGGACCGTAACAGTGTCGGGTTCGCACGTAAAACGGCCCTAACAATATCATTTGTAGAGCGTGGGTTTGAAAGGCTAGGCCTTGATCGATAGGCGATGGGTTTTTCATGGCGTTCATACAAGGTTAAACGATCGTCACCCCTAGAGTACTTCTCCTGGAGGTGGGCTGGGAGGCTCTCGTTTTTGGCCATTTTTTCCCAGCCCCCCTGTTGGTGCACCTTCCTTTTTATTATATAGTCCGTCTTGGTTGATCCTGACCCTCCACTTGTAGGTCAGGCAGGAGCTTATTTCTGTATCCATCCCATCAACCGTCCCATCTAACTTTCTATTAGTTGCGTGGATCGAAGTTTACACCGTCCAAATGTCTTTTCTCATTAATCAACTCTGGGTGTCGGCAGGTGCATTTACTGAAGAGGGGACGCATTTTCCTTGGTCCAATTTCACACCCCGCTTCCCTATGGGCCCCATTCCGTTCACATCCCCTTGGGGGGGGCTGTTTGGGGATTGCCTACACCATGGTGTTGATCTTTCCATCGAAGCTCTGGAATGCCGAGGACAGGGTAAGTTCTCTGCCGTTCCCCTTACTACCTCGGCCACTGACCATTCGTCTTCGGCAAGAAACCTCCTCGGCACAGGCCTTGGGCCCAGATAGAGTTTGGGCCGAATTGCAAACCTCTCGGACCCACAATAGCCCCTCAAAATCCTGCTATCCGTCCACTCGGACGGATATGAGGGTTTTGATGACGTCAGGGATCTGCCAATGCCTATCAATTCTTGTCATCTATCGATTCCTGAGGTTTTTCACCTGCCCAAGGCACGTCCCTAGAGCCGTTGGAAGACGAAACGTGGCCTCATTAAATACGGGCGGCTTGGTGCTCCCCACGTTCAACGGTGTGATGGATATCGAACGGTGGTGATCTCCTGGCCTCTCTGGGCGGGAAAAAGGGCGTGCGGTTTACCCTAGAAAGTATAAAAGATTTTTTGGAGATGGATCCGTCTCTCCAGTTCTGTACTTAAGAGTTTTAGTGCATGTATCCAGGGTCCATCCGAACTTCCGCCCAAATTCAAGTCTATCTCAAGCACATATAGTCCATCCGAAGCGTAACTCTCCTTTTATGTAAGTTCCCTATCTCCATTAACTCGCGTTTTTTTTCTTTTCTGAGTTTATTTCTCTTTGGCTCCCTTTCTTTTCCGTCGAGGGTTAGGTTTGTTTTAGCAAATGACAAAGGCGGCTAAATTGAGATTGAGGAAGTTGGTTGATACTGAGGAAGCGATGAATAAGTTCATCGTTGATTATAGGATTTCCCCCAACGTAAGTCTGGAGCACTGTAAGATGGGGGAATGGCACATTAAGAGGGGAACGGGCGCGGTTGTAATTCCCATCCTCGCCTTTGTAGAGGGAGGAATGAGAATCCCTATGGGACCAGTGACGAGGGGTTACCTCAGGCATTTCCGTTTAACCCCTACCCAGTGCGCCGGCAACGTTCTTAGGATTTTGGGTTGCGTGGATGCTTTAAACGAGAAGATGGGTTTAAGACTGACCCACCATGATGTAAACTGGTGCTATAACCTCCAGAAATTGAAAGGAAAAACCTACTACATGAGGTCGAGGGATGATAGGGTTCGGTTGATCCAGTGCCTCCCTGATTCCAACAAGGGACTGAACAAGGATTTTCTTATTGTCTCTGGGGAGTGGCATGATGGCGATCCATGCCCCGTAGTAGAAGGAGAACCAGGTGGGGTATTAGGAATGGAAGAGGGATAACCCTTTAAACCATTCTGACCTAACGTCTGCCGATAACTAACCATGCATATATGTTTGTTGTTTTTGTAGATGAACACGCCTATACACGACATTTTCATTTAGTCAACCGGGCAGACTTGGAGACTGTTTTACAAGCGGCGGTTTTTGTGAATGACAGTGATGGCCAAGTCCGTGCAGCTCACAAAATACTAGGGTACCCTCCGGTTCAGAAGTCCTTTGAGGACGTAAAGCACGTGATCAGTGCCCGCCGCCCTTGGCTTCCAAAAATTACCGTGGTAGAGAAGGGATTTTTAATCTCACAAGAGCCAGCTGTCCCCAAGAACATCCCCCTGGTGGGCCCCTCTTCGTCTCATCAAGCAGCAGAGGACGAAGGTGAGCCAGATCAGCCGGGGGAAGGGTTCGGGGTATTCGACTTAGTCTACCAATCTGAGGACCCTCCCGGTGACCTAGGTGACCCAGCCTTGTCCGAGGCGGAATTGTCATTAATAGGCACCTCTTCCTAAGCCGAGATGGGAGTCAAGAGAATACCTTTAACCCCCCTTCTTCAACTCCTCGAGGACCAACCAGGGAAGGATACCCAGGAGGCACCACAACCCACTGCTCCTTCTCCACCACCTCGGCCCCTTACAATCCAAACCAGGTCATCCTCCACCAAGTCTCAGCCACAATCCACCCGCCCCGAGCCTCCCACCTCCTCCCAACCAGCTCGGTCTCCTCGACCTGAAGTTGCTGATTCCAAGAGAAAGAGGAGCCCTAAGGGCAAGGACATCGTGGACGAGGGAAAATCCCAACCTCCTAAAGAGAAGGATGAGACTCCGCGCACAAAACAACTGAAGATCGGACCCCAAAGCAAAGGCAAAGGTCCCGTAGTTCA
Source organism: Quercus lobata (assembly GCF_001633185.2). Lineage (NCBI taxonomy): Eukaryota > Viridiplantae > Streptophyta > Magnoliopsida > Fagales > Fagaceae > Quercus > Quercus lobata. Next base: position 70,936,033 of record NC_044905.1, read on the forward strand.
AACCTCTCAAGGCAAGGGAAAAGGAATTGATTCACAACCCCTGCCGAGCGCCTGGCTTCCTACCCCAATGCTTCACGGGGGTCCATTACTGGAAACGGCCTCTCTGAGGGACTTTGGAGACGGCGAGGGTGGATACGTGGCGGATGCATTAGGGAGAACCATGTTACTTCCTAATGACATGGATGAGCTGAAGAGAATGAGGATGCAGGAGGTTTTTCTCAGTACTAAAAGATACTTGGGCATGGTAAGGTTTCTTGAAATCTTACACTTTATTAACTCTTGTCACCGGTTTGTCACTCACTACACGTTCATCTTTCTTGACAGGCTCTCCAGGCAACCTATAGGATGGAGGAAGAAGTGCACGACAAGAGTAAGGCGGCCGAGAACGAACGCAAGAAGCGCATAACGACCTCAAAGACTCTCGAAGCTTCTGAAAACGAACTTGCCAAAGTCAAGGATGACTTAACAATGACTACCCGCGAGAGGGATAACGTCTCGGCGGGCCTTGCTAGTGCCCAAAAACAGGCCAAAGACCAAACCAAACGCGCAATCGAAGCCGAGGACCAGCTGCGAACAGCCAGAGATCTGATCGAGGATTTAAATAAGCAGTTGGCCGCGGCTCTGCATGAGAAAGGAGTGGCAGAATATGCCCGTGATGAAGCCGTAAGGGCAAAGCAGGAGGCCGAGTTTGCCAGGAATGAGGCAGAGGCTGCCAAGAATACGGCCGAGGACGATGGTTACAACATGGGAGTAGCCGAAACCCAAGCCACCCTTAAGGCGCAAATTCCTGGAGTGTGCAGGTTTTATTGCTCCCAGGTCTGGGAAGAAGCATTGAAGCGAGCTGGGGTGGACGCTTCATCAGATTTGTGGAAGGCAGAGAGCATATTCTACCCGGCGGCCATCCGCGAGGTCGCTCCTACCAACTCCGCGGTTACGGATGATCGACCCGAGGAAGAGATCACCTCGTCAGAAGACTTGCAGGCCCGCGGTTCTTCCAGCAAGGCGCCCAAAGAAGGAGAACTTCAGGACGTGACAGTGATACCCCAGCATACAGATCTTGATGCCCCTAAAGAGGTTACGGAGCCCGTGGTTGGCGTTCAGGTGCCTAGTACAGAGGAGCCTACGACACTTGCACAGCCGCTACAGGCCGTTCCCCTTGCTGTGGTCCCTCAGAGCACCAATGCTGGCCCCGTTCAGCCTTCCCCAGAAGGAACCGTCATTCCGGGCATCGAAGCTGATCTTGTTCCCATCTCCCAAGATGTCATCGACAAAAAAGCAGAAAACTAGAGGCCTTGGTTGGGCTTTTGTACTCGTTTCTATTTGAACGATTAACTTGTTTCTTTTCCCTTTCACAAACTTCCTAATTTATTGATGGTTTACAAGCATTTGAACATGTACATATGAAATCTTGTTTTTCCTTTTTCCTTCTGATTACATCGCTAACCGCCCTCGTTGATGCGCACTATTTGCTTATGAACTCTGCGCTGATTTACTTTAACATGTATAAATAGCTATGCATGCAATACATTCACCATCATGTTCCCCAAACCCTAATTTACTTATACTCAGAGGCCTTAGATTCATTTCTAACCTTCGTCTTGCAAAGATATAAGCACCATTTTCGACGTTACGCATAATAGCTAAATCTTGCTTAGTGCCTGGTTTTCCTCATCCAAGTAGTTGGTTTCCCCATAGGCTTGAGTCCGTGGACCATACAATGCCTTGGTTCTGTCCAAAACCTAGTTTTCCATCATCCAGGTGGTTGGTTTCCCCAGAGGCTTGAGTCCGAGGACTATGCAATGCCTTGGTTCTGTCCAAAACCTAGTTTTCCATCATCCAGGTGGTTGGTTTCCCCAGAGGCTTGAGTCCGAGGACTATGCAATGCCTTGGTTCTGTCCAAAACCTAGTTTTCCATCATCCAAGTAGTTGGTTTCCCCAGAGGCTTGAGTCCGAGGACTATGCAATGCCTTGGTTCTGTCCAAAACCTAGTTTTCTCTTTGCACAGGGCCTTGGCTGGCCTTTAGCTTTAGGAGAGTTAGCTACTCAGCCAAGCCCCTTGAGTTTATCTATACGGTTAACGTTACCAAGCGCCTAGTTTGTTCTTTAGAGGCTTGAGTCCGAGGACTATTAGTTTTCCATCATTTTGGTTTCCCCAGAGGGAATTAGCTCCCAAAACCTAGTTTTCAGCCAGAGCTTGAGTCCCTCGCCTCTGTCCAAAACCTAGTTTTCTCTTTGCAAGGGCCTTGGCTGGCCTTTAGCTTTAGGAGAGTTAGCTACTCAGCCAAGCCCCTTGAGTTTATCTATACGGTTAACGTTACCAAGCGCCTAGTTTGTTCTTTACGAGGAGCTTTAGCTTTTAGGGGAATTAGCTCCTCAGCCAAGCCCCTCGTCAAGAAACGTAGCCCCTAGTGAGATTTTATACCTGAACTCTATAACCAACGGTTAGAAATAACAGAGGAACTGTTTCAACCTACCACCTGCGCCAACACGCAAGCCTTCCCCACAGACGGCGCCAATTGTAGGGTCACGATTCGTGGCGGACCGTAACAGTGTCGGGTTCGCACGTAAAACGGCCCTAACAATATCATTTGTAGAGCGTGGGTTTGAAAGGCTAGGCCTTGATCGATAGGCGATGGGTTTTTCATGGCGTTCATACAAGGTTAAACGATCGTCACCCCTAGAGTACTTCTCCTGGAGGTGGGCTGGGAGGCTCTCGTTTTTTGCCATTTTTTCCCAGCCCCCCTGTTGGTGCACCTTCCTTTTTATTATATAGTCCGTCTTGGTTGATCCTGACCCTCCACTTGTAGGTCAGGCAGGAGCTTACTTCTGTATCCATCCCATCAACCGTCCCATCTAACTTTCTATTAGTTGCGTGGATCGAAGTTTACACCGTCCAAACGTCTTTTCTCATTAATCAGCTCTGGGTGTCGGCAGGTGCATTTACTGAAGAGGGGACGCATTTTCCTTGGTCCAATTTCACACCCCGCTTCCCTATGGGCCCCATTCCGTTCACATCCCCTTGGGGGGGGCTGTTTGGGGATTGCCTACACCATGGTGTTGATCTTTCCATCGAAGCTCTGGAATGCCGAGGACAGGGTAAGTTCTCTGCCGTTCCCCTTGCTACCTCGGCCACTGACCATTCGTCTTCGGCAAGAAACCTCCTCGGCACAGGCCCTGGGCCCAGATAGAGTTTGGGCCGGATTGCAAACCTCTCGGACCCACACATAGAATTATACACCTACTCTGAAGGTCATATTATTACTTTTCTTATACTATTCATTTTCCTATACTAATTCATAATTTCTTACTCAATGTTGGGGTCCTTTTTATAGTTTTGCCACACATTGAACTTTTATTGGTGAATTATTGGACCTAAATTTATGAAAGGAAGTTGAGTCTATAATTTCTTTATTGTTGGGTGCTCCAAGAAGACTATCGTTTTGTCCCCTAGCGAAATATGATATATAATATTAGTAAACGATAATTGTGTCTAAGCAATGTAGGAAAATTGTAGGAATGTCACTACAAAAAACACGGGTTACATCGGTATTTTTTTTCCTTGTAGTTTCAAAAACCGCTGCTATAAGTCACCTACTTTAGTGTTTTTGATAACTCACCATGGTCAGGTTGAGGGATTTTTTCAATTTAACTTACCATGGTTGGGTTGAAAAAAACTTAACCAACCTATCACAGGAGTCCAACCTGACTTAACCCAACCAACATGAATCGGGTTGGACAAATTTTTTTTTTTTTTTTTATATATAAAAAAAGATGGAGCATTAGAACTGCAAATTTATAAGATTATCAATACAAATAATAGAAGATTTATTTGTGTTGGTTTGATGCACTAATCAAACTTGAGTATAGCACCAAACCAACTTAAACTATTTGATTAATGTATCAAACCAATACAAATAATATGAGATTGAAATGAAATGAGAAAATATTTTAGGGGTTTATTTTTTATTAAGGAAGAGGGACAAAAAAGTAAGTAAACCATAAAATATGTGTATATATATTAAATATAGGCGGGTCAGGTTTGGTTGGGTGGATTTGTAAATTTGCTGATCTACACCCAACCTAACCTGCTGTAACCAAAATTTTGGCAATCCACCAACCACTAAAAACCGACCCAACCCATTAACCCATAAAAACTGACCCAACTCACCAATTTGGGTTGGATTGGGTAGGTTTTGGCATATTGATGGGTTGGCTGCACACCTTTATAAAATTATATAAAACACTATAAGCAAAAAAGTGAAAAACTTTAAACTTCTCATAGCTCTAACCGTGGCATGTCTATAGATTATGTCATTAATGATGGTAAAATCATCTTTACTCAATTAAACACAACGTCATTTTCAATTGGAATATAGGTTGGAAATTGTAATGGGAACTTATTGCAGTATCCTTGTATGTATACAGCTTAAGTGAAATATTAAGAGTGTGTTTGGTTTGAGATAAAAAGTGGTGTTTTTTGTATTCATTTTCAATTTCTATGGGACCCATCACAAAAAATGATTTGGTTTGCAAATTTGTACCCAGTTTACATTTTCAATATCCAAAAATGTGAGTTTGAATACAAGAAATGAAAACGAGTTTTGGTCATTTTCGTTTTCAGCAAAAACAAATGCAATGGTATTTTTATAAAAATAAAAAATAAAAAAATAAAACCCAAATTTTTTGGCCCACACACTCAGCTTACACCTTTACCTTCATTCTACAATGATTCTCTCTCTCTCTCTCTCTCTTCTTTGGTCCCAAAACCAGCAGCCACACCACCAATTTCTCTCTCTCTACTCAACAAGAATGTTTTCTCTCTCCTTGATAAGATCGCTCTCTCTCTCTCTCTCGATTGAGTTCAACAATGTTTTTTTTTTTTTTTTGGCACTAGGCTGATCAGGTTTGGTGGTGGTAAATCTAAGTTGTGGTTGTGAATCTTGTGATTGTGGGTTTGGTGGTGGGTGTGGGTGTGGTGATGGTAGTGTGGGTTTGCTTGTGGTTATGGTTGTGGCTGTGGTTGTAGTGATGATTATGCCTTTGTGGGTTTGGATTTGGTGGTGGTGATGGAGGTGGGTTTTGATTAGCTGTGGAAAGGGACTGTGGTGGTGATGGATGTGGATCTTGGATTTGGTTTTGGTTTTACAATTGGTGTGGGTGTTATGGTGAATTTTTAATTGAAAGATATGAAGTCAAAATAAACAAAAACTAGACCATAAAATTTGTGCTAAATATAAAATGAGTTGGGTAGAGAAAATGAGTACAAGATTTGAGAAATAGAAAATGAGCTGAGAAAAAGAAAAAGAAAAAGAAAAAAGAATATGCACCCAACATGAACAACACAACAACTAAGGGTATGTTTGGTAACTGTTTTTTATCCCAATTTTCTATTTTCTAGAACAGATACCATGTTTGGCAATTCAAAAGAGATAGAAAATAAAAACTTTTTCCAAATCTCAATTTTCAAAGGAAGTTGAGAACAAAGAAAGCAAGTGTATGTAAATGAGATCCATGCTTCGAATTTTGGCTAAGCCATAAAAATTAAGGGTCCGGTTAATGTATGCCCTTAGGGCATATATTAACCAACCATTTTGGGAAAGTTTTTATGGGAAATTGAAAAAGCTATCAAAACAATTAATCATTTTTCTTTTTTCCATGAAAAAGTTTCCTAAAATGGTTTATTAATGTATGCCCTAAGACACATGTTAGTAAAAACCAAAAGCATAGAAACAAATTTTAAAATGTGCAGTCAAATCCACCACTCTCTCTCCCTCCTCCACTCCCTATCGTCATCCACAAAATACTCCCTGTCACATTGCCATTGTTGAACCGACCATCAACCTATGGTGCAGCACCACCAGAAACCCACCTTCAAGAAGACGCTAAATCACGAGCCCAACATTCTCATCTAAAGTGAAAGCCAAGGGAGGTCACAATTGGAATGGAATATGTGCATGTTGGGCATTCACGATATTCAGATCCATTTTGCAATAGCTCTTTGCAAACCAATTTCATCATGTTAGAAAATGGGAGCTTCAATGTGTTTAACCTAGGAAGTGGAGACTAGCTTATTATGACCTGTGCAGCTATGTTGATATCTCATGTTCAGCTTTTGCATGTGTTCAGGGACGGAACTAGGATTCGAAGTCGAGGGGGGCAAATATAGTTTTTCATGGACTTATTTTCTAAAATCTTAAATATATGCCTATTATTTAATATTTTAAAAAAATTTGGGGGGGGGGGGGGGGGCACAACCCCTCTCTTCTTATACATGATTCCGTCCCTGCATGTGTTTGAAAGATGCAATGTTTGTGTTTAGTGGGATTGTTTTACTTTGGCAGTATGTGCATGTACTTGTTGGGCTAGCATGAGATTGTATACATGCATGTATTTCAGTACTTGGCTTTTTTCAAAAAATAAAGGGTAAATTACAAATTAGCCATCTGTGGTTTTACTCGAATTTAAATTACCTACCTGTGGTTTAAAAGTTGATACTTTGCTTACTTAAAGTTAGTTTCATTAGGTAACCCACCAGTTAGAAACAACGTATTTTAATTTTAAAACAGAACATAAAATGGATATAAAAGTTAGGGTTTATAATTCTATGAACATTACACATGAAATTTCAATTAAGTACAAAATGCAAGGTAAGCTCCAATTGACCGTTTGCAGGGCCCCCATCTACCACATGCTGCCCTTTTTCAACCAAATCCACACCGCCTGAGCTTTAGCCCTCTCAATAAACATCATCTTCTTCTTTGCAGAGAAAGAGAGATATTCATCTAGCCGAAGTGGGTCTCACGGAGCATGGATTTAGGCTGGGCTTGAAAGAAAGATTTATCCAGCCGAAAAGCTTATGGGGATTTTTTAGGAGGTAGAACAAACGAAAATATACAAATAGAGCAACTACTTCTTGTTGCTTTTCGCTCATGGCAGATTCGCCACTTGTAAGAGGCTGAAATCTAAAAGAACGACTGGGCTAACAAGGTGACTTAGTTGTGAAAAAGGGAGGGAGATTGGATTTTCTTTGTATCCATTCTTGCCATTGAAGCTTTAATAAAGTAAAATTGGAACTAGAAATGGCATTAATTCTGCTGCAATTCATCAAATGAAGCAAAAAGGAAGAAACCAATACCAAGAGTATGAGATTTAATCCAGCAAAAAGAAAGAAGAGAGTATGTAAATTTTTTTTAAAGAAAATTTTTGTATTTTATTTATCTCCTCTTATTGCAATGAAGAGTACTACTAGCTAGTGAAGTTGGAAATGGAATGGACGATGCCATGACAATTTGGCTATGCCCCGAAGTGTTGTTCACTGTACTGTTCATCAATTTTTTTTGTAAAATTTCACCACCCTAGCTTTTCGATCCATCTTATGTTTAAATTCTGAATTAAAACGTGTTTTTTATAACAAAAAAGTTAAGGTGGGTTACGGAAGCCTAATTGAATTAATCTTAAGTGGATAAAATGCCAATTTCTAAACTACAGGTAAGCAACTTAAATTCGGGTCAAACCATGTGTGAGTAATCTGTAATTTACCCAAAAATAAAATAAATAAAGTTTGAGATCAATTATTAAAAAAAAAAAAAAGGTTCATCACTAAGTTATTAGGTTGAGAAAATACTTATCCAATTTTATGCTATTTTGAACTAACCAAACACGTCTTTAATTTTAAAAACATAATAAAATAGTATTTTGTTACCAATCATGACCTAATTCTTCTACCGCCTTTCCCAAGTAAAATAAACATCACAATATTTACTTGCAAATCATAAATTCTAAAATCCATATTCAACTACCATCTTTTGTATTTTTCCCGCGAGGCTGATACCCCTCAACAACCATTTCGGTCAAGCAACAATTGAAAGGAAAAAAAAAGAATGAAAGTGAGAAAAGAATAAAGTCATGATCACTCTTTGTTTTTTCGAAGTTTCCAAGCTATTGTCCATTCCAAAGTTCTCACCATTATTCACAATATTCGTGATCGATGCATCACAAATATAACGTGAAGAACAAGATGGTTTTCTGTGTACATTTTTTTAATTCCCAAAATTAATCAATGTGAACACACATTAATCCATTCAAAAATTAATTAATTCTACAAATTAATATACTAAAGTCTAAAGATGATTAGGTAGGGCCTTCCATGAACACATGTGAAGTGAGTATTCCAATTTTCAAACCGAGGCGTATCCTGTAATTTGGCATGAACTTTCTTTACAATTGAACAAATGGTCTTCGTTTAATTGTTTAAATAGTTCAGACTTCAAAGTAGTAAAACACTTTCAAAAAATAGATGACCAAAAACTGAGTACTACTTGATTTAAACTAACATATATTGATGCCTGTCACGAGATCTTGTAAATTATTTTCTCTTATATAATATATCTAATTTTAAATGTCAATGTTTTCTTATACCAACCATCAATAAGATTAATATATTGACTGAGAATCTGTGACCAGCCAGTCAAATAAAATATAATGGCACTAGTTTTTTTGGGGGTACTGACTAAGGTCCTTGGGTCAATACCACATTGAACTTTCCTCAGAAAAATTTCAGTGCTTTCTCCGCGTTTTACATATGAAAACCAGTCAGACCCTTTTGGACTTGAAAAAAAAAATGTTAGGTGGAGCATATTATAATATATCTATTCTTATCTAAATTTTTGAATAAATTAAACAATACGTGTAGGCCCCATGTAGATTTTAGATTTACATGCTTATTTCGGCACCTATAATTGTGACTTGCAGCCTTTCACAGTTTCACACCTCTCTATCATATGCCGTATAATGAGTTCTTCTATGATTACACGTCACCACAAAATCTCACAATCACAAGTTCTATCTTGATCCATCATCAGTCAACACAAGAATTTTTTTTTTTTTTTGATGGGGTCAACACAAGATTATTGTATTATGATTTATGAGAAACATTAAATATTGTCAGTTAATCTACTAGGCTTTTGACCATTTATAACTTAACAACTATTTTAATTATTATTACAGTTTGACCCTCTGCAAAGTTTGGGTGCAACTTTATCATTTTGAAATTATAAATTATTATATAAAAGAATTTCAACTTATAACATTCGCTTTATAGTAATTATTCTTTATTGTCAAATTAAGATACTAATTTTTTTTTTTTTATAAACAAGGTTCAAATCACAAATCTATTATTCAATGATAAAATATTTTACTAGTTGAGTTAACTGAAATCCATGAAATAAGAACTTTTTAATTGCATGCTATTAATATCAATGTAATGCTTAAAAAAAAAAAAGAATTTATGTAAATTTATTTGTTTAATTATTGTAATTTATCTGCTTACAAAATAGAAAATGTTAATAATTTTAGGTTATTTTGTAAATAGGTTGAAATAGATCAAGTCATGTCAACTCACTTAATAAATGAGTTGTGTCAAGGTTGAAGGATTGAAACATAATTATTAAATGGGTTGGATTATTGCATAAAAAGAAAGGGTTGGATTATGTTTAAGCCATATTTTGCAATACCATTTCCTCCGCATAATATGACCACAACCCACTAATACTACAAATTGTCACCCCTCCTACGTATTGACATATTTGACATTATTATTAGTTAAACAAATTTAAATGATTACTCACAAAAAATGTAAAAAAAAAGTGTAAAATTATTCTTATTGATAAACATTAGTGAACCTAAATATGGCAAGAGGGGAAAAAAGCATAAGGTATGTGATGTGAGACGAAGGCCCTCACTTTTTGAAATGATGAGAATAATCTCACTTGTGAAATGTGAACTTCGAGTAAAGTGGGGCCGGATTTTGTTAAATGGGCATTAAGGGTCTGTTTGGATACTGCTTATTGCTGAAAATTGAAAATACTGTAGTAAAATAATTTTTAAATATGTGAATAGTATCGTAGGACTCAGTTTTAAAGTTATATTTACTGAATTTCGTACTTGCGGGTCCTATGCACTATTCATGGGACCCACAGAAAAAAGCGTAGATGCCAGTTTCAACACAAACGCGTTGCTCCAAACCCAGCCTAATTATCATATGGTGAATGTTTGAGAAGAGAAGGAATTAGGTGAGATGGGCGTGCGCGTGTGAGTCCCACATGTCAGTGAGACAATGGGCTTAAACGCCTGTCTCACCTAGAATTTTCTTGTTTGAGAAACTATTTCATATACTATGTATTATACTTTGGAAAATGCTAAGACCACATAATTTATCACAACTTTTTGTTATAATTGTAACGTGGCAGAGCGTAATTAGTGAAGAAAAAATTATGGGTCTATATGTAAGTGATAGTTAAGCACTCATAATTTACCACGTCAGAGTTGTAGCAAATTAAGCTGTGGGATAATTTGTGGTCCTAGAACTACTCTTATACTTTTTTTCTTCAGCCAAAAAAAAAAATGTATTATACTTTTTTTTCATATAGAATGGATATTCTTCCCCTTTTTGATAATTGATAGTTATAATAACGAGTTATGATTGATTTGAATATTAGATGTTTTTATTAAAAATACCATAAAATTTTAGTTGAATTAAAATACTTTTAAATAAATAATGGGAAAATAGGAGATGATGTTTAAACCACAAATGTTAGTATTACAAAGAATGGAATTACTATTACATTATCACTTTATATATATATAAATATATATATATATATATATATAAAGTGTGTGTGATAAAAAAATTAATAAGAATTAAGGTTAAGATTAAATATTATAAATCAAATGTACTATCCAATATAACATCATTTAAAATTTCATGGGTTCAAAGTGATAATATCTTGCCATCCATTGGTATTCAGTCTTCCCTTTAGATTCTCTTTCTTTTTCTTTTTTTTTTTCTTTTTTTTTTTTTTTGGTGCTAAACTATTCCCTTTAGATTCTTGTTCTACCTGTTAAGACTTCGTTTGAAAGTTCATAAGAGAATGTAATGAAATGATTATAAAGGAATAGAATTGAATGTATTTAAGTAAGTAAACGGAATGGAAAAGAAAACAATGAAATGAAATTAAGTAATCTTGTTTAGATGTTTTAAAATAAAAGAATAGAAATGAATGGAAAGTAAGTAACCTCATTTGGAAGTAACATAGAGAGAAATAAATGAAATTATTTTATGACAATATTACTATTAGATCCTTATTTTAAAATAAATGGCTAAATATATAGGGATATTGTGGAAATTTTAGTAAAAAAAATCATTAAATCAAATTCAATGAAATATGTACTTTTGGTTGATTATGACTAATTTTTTTTTAATTGAAATTTGACGTATTTCTTCTATATAAAAAAAAGTTCTTCCCAATTTTAGGGAAATGAAAATTTGAGATTTTGAGGAAATAGAGAGAAATGAATATTTTTCCTATCCATTCTATTTCCTCTTACTTAAACTCTAAAATAAAAGAATAAATTATCTATTTTTCCATTAAAACTTCCAAATAAGAGAATAGAAGAATATTATAAAATTATTTTTTTCATTCATTTCTATTTTATTTATTCATTTTTCTCGTCTCAAACAATAACGAAGTGTTAACTAGAAGGAGTTCACTATTCCACCACCAAAAAACAACAACTGGAAGTTCATTCTATTTGATGTATTTCGTACATCTAATGTACTATTATACTTTTATTTATTTATATATTTAAAATAGGGTCATACTAACGAGTAACGAGTGTTTTTAAGGTATTGATTAATAGTCAATTTTAGAAAAATTTTAATATCACTTTTATAAAAAATGAAAAAAATTATCAAAATGTCAATTACTTTTTTTTTTCTTATAAAAACTTTTCTTAATTAAATTATTAACTAATATTTTAAAGATACTCGTTGATATTCCCCTATAATATAATAGCCGAGTGAAAGATTCATTTTAAACGCTAGGGGGTGGGTTAGAAGGCTCAAGGTTCTAGTACCGTAGTAGCACGTCGGATTCACCTCGACAGCGTAACATCCACATGGTTTCTCATTGAACACAGAAATGAGAAACCACGTGGATATTAAACACAGAAATGATTTATGAACACGTGGATATTGAACACAGAAATGATTTTTGGGTTGTGTTAACGGGCACGGTGCCCGTTAAGCACAAAATTTTGACCTTTTTCTGACACAAGTTTTGTTTTTTTCAGTTTATGTGAAGTTTTCAGTTTCGTAGGTACTATTTGAATTTTTTTTGACTTTTTAGGACTTTTTTTTTTTTTTTTTTGTCTTTTCTGCCGCTCGGTACTGGTTAACATTCTCCATGATTTTTTTACAGCGTAACATCGACGTGGTTCATAGTCCTGACTCCTGAACACTGTTCAAAATCATAACGACGACAGCAAACAACGTGCGGAGGACAGACTATGTACTGAAAAGTTGCCTGGTCTTGGACGTTAGTTTTATTTTCGAGTCTTTTACTAATAATTTCCTCCACACATTTACAATCATCGAAAAGGATATTTTCTTTTACCCAAAAAAATAAAATAAAATAAAAGTGCAAAGTGCAATTTACGGATTTTTTTTTTCTTTCATTTTACGCATAGAGTTTCAGAATTTATATTTTTAAAATTTTAAATAATTTATTAATCATAGCATGATGAAAATTACTTGCTATATAAAAACACTTTGACGAAAAATATGAACAAAAAAACTGTTGATGCAAATATAGTATGGCTTTATAAAGTAAGATCTAAAAATTTTATTGAAAAATTCAGCCAAAAAAAAAAATTTTTCTTATTGGAAAAACAAATTTAAGATTTTGATAATATTTCACACAATTTTAAAATTATAATTAAAATTATGTATTTAAAATAGGACGTGTAACTAATTATTTGCAATAACCCCTCAAATCTTATTCAACAATAGTGCTATAAATATATTTACTATTTAGATGTGTACTATATATAGTGCAATAAACACCTCTTTTTGCTTAAGAAACGCATTCAACAATAGCGCTATAATTAGATGTGTACTATAGTGCTCAACAATTGAGTGCGTTCATTCAGCGAAAAAAAAAGAAAAGAAAAAAGAATTGAGTGCGTTCTCTTCTTGTGTCTACACTTTATTGTTGAAGTGTTTCCTCACGCCCTTTCAAAGGTGAAAGCTGAAACACCCTTCTGTACTATTTTAATTGCTCTACCAACTTTAAATTTAATATAGTCCTCGTTTAATTCGTTTTTTTATTTTTATTTTTATTTTATTTTAATTCTTTTAAATTTTATATTATTTTTTGGTTGATTAGATTTTCAGCAATTTATATATATAGTAAATCAATCCACCAGTGGTTTCTAAGTTTCAGCTATGGAAGAAACTCCCGGGAAGAAAGTGCTGATCACCTCAGATGGTGATGAGATCTCAGAGAACATTGCTCTCCATTTAGCCAAACGGGGATGCAGGTTTGTGTATAACTCATTCTCGGACCCTTGAATTTTGCATGTTATTATCTATGTATATATGTGTTTGGTTGCTGACAAAATGGTGGAAAAATGAAGAAAGATGTGAACTTTTGAATAATTTGTTTCTGGGTTATTCTTATTTTGTTTCTTTGGCACATTTTTCTCACCAAAAAGATGGTTTAACCTGGAAAGAATTTTGTTAATTTTGATAAAGTTGATTTCTTTACTGTTTTAATCAATTGGCCATGATGTTTGAATGAATTTTTGATTGTTTTTACACTTCTTAATAGCTTGGTTCTGATGGGCAATGAGAGCTGTCTTCTGAGTATAGCCGGAAAGATAAATGGTTCAGTGAAAGGTGTGAAGCCGGTGGAGGTGGTTGGTGTAGATATGGAGGAGGAGAGAGAGGGTCACTTTGCTGAGGCAGTAAACAAGGCATGCGTAATTCTGGGAAGTTTAGATGCTTTTGTTCATTGTTATTTCTATGAAGGTACAACAAATCTGTCTGGCTCAAGGCCTATTTTTTTAATTATTAAGACAATATTTTTCAATATTCTTATAAAAAAGTAGTTAATTGCTAAGACTGCGCAGAATCTTTGGTTCTCTTTGTGCTTTTTTGTAATTTTTCCAGCAACTACTCTTTGGAACTCAATATAGGATGATATTTCATCAAAAGTAGGTAATTATATTTAAAAAAAAAATTTGGGTGAAACTCATGTCCTATTTATTAGCATTTATCCATAGCACATTTAATTTTGACTTCAGATAGAATAGAATGGCAGATAAGAATAAGTATCTGACCTGACTAGTCTTTTGAGGATTATAGCTGATCCCAAAATTTTGAGACTAAAGGATTGGTGGTTGTTGTTGTGAGGGACAGGGCAAAGTTGAAGCCCCTTCCATATGTGGTTTTAATAGAGTTTGGACAAGGCTTTGGATAGTGAGTACTGTAATGGTCTTGGACCTTCATGACTGACTAGGGTGGGACTTTTGAAATTATGGGATTTTCCTAAATTTACTATTTAAAGGAATTATGTTCATTGCAATTCTTGTGCAAAGATTGTTAATGTGTGTACATATATGAGTGGGGGTACAAGTTTTCTGTGGTTTAAGTAAAATATACTCTAGGCTCCTTCTTTGATTTGGATCATAGCAGATTCTATTTGATCCATCATTCAGCGTTAGCTTTTTGTCTGGTTAACAGTCAAACTGCAATAGTTTAATTTCTGATATAGGGGTTGAAGGTTATTGTTGGGTTAGAATATTACTTAAATCTTCAAAGTGATACCATTTGGAACCTTTAAAGGTATAACAATGTGGAGGCTATAAGAAGGAAACTATATAAAGATCATGGTATTTTAAGATGGGGATTGGCCTGGGAGAAGCCAAAGAATTCATTGGTCAATTACCTTGCTACCTAGAATGATTAGATTTTTTTTCCCCCTCTTTTTTTTTCATCATCTTCATTTGAATATAATTGTTATTCTCAGATGCAAGTCATTGTGATGGCAATTTTAATAGAAATAAATAGTTAAAGTATGCATCATCATCTACAAAGAACTTGCATAAGTATAATTTCTAGAAACTGCTTGAATCAAAACATAAAAGTGTTTAATTGATGTGTTCCTAACTCAATAGTGCTGGAATTTGGATTTTTAACTTGGCGACCTGACAAAGAATGACAAATAACTGTATGCACGGGTGGTGATGCTGCTATATGTCACCACAAAAGAGGCAGAAAAAAGGATTGCCATCGTGCAAATATCATTTTGTAGGAAGATAATCTAAAATATGTCTAACCATACCCTAATTCAGATTAGTATTGATTTTATAAATTTTGATGGGGCTCAATTAATGAATATTTTTAATTTCTGAAGAATCATTGAACAGAAGCTTGATATTGTATCAACCAACTGAATTTATTTTTTATATTATTTTTCATTTTTTTTTTAATCAAGAACATTTTTATTAGTCCGAAAGTCTAGACTTCTTATCTTAGGGACATTCTTTTTCTTCATTTTTTTTTTTGGTTTAGTGGTTAACATTTATAATTGATTATATTTGGGATGCACTGGAGGTGAGCTAATAACAGATTTATCACTTCTGATTGAAACAGGAAAGATGCAAGAACACCTACAATTAGGTGAAGATGAGTTCAACAAGATAATGAAAATAAATTTTATGGCTCCGTGGTTTCTGTTAAATGCTGTGGGAAAAAGAATGCGGGACTATAAATCTGGAGGTTCCATTGTACTCTTGACCTCGATAATTGGTTCTCCAAGAGGGCTTTATCCAGGAGCTGCTGCGTATGGTTCATGTTCGGCAGGACTGCAGCAGTTAGTCAGGGTAAGTTTATTACTGTATAATATAAGCAGTCTTTTACATCTTCAGTGCATATATTATATTATTTTGCTTTTTTTTTTTTTTTTTGATAAGTGTATATTATATTATTTTACTTCTGGTGAGATCTTCTGCCTAAATTTATATTCTGAACAGGAGAGTGAATCAAATGACACATTTATGCGCGTAGATTGTGAATTTACCTTGTTAACATGAAGGTTTATTATTGTAATGAGAATTTCTGACTTAAACCCTACGACATATCTTTTAGTGATGGGGTTGTATGTTGATTGCCTCTTCATTTGGTTAGCAGTAGCATCTGTGCTTCCAACAATTTGACTTCTTCATGTCATATTTGTTTGCTCTATGAGAGAGAGAGAGAGAGAGAGAGAGAGAGAGGGAGAGAGAGCTTTCTGAATTATTTGATTGTTGTAATTTTTCTGTAAGGTGTTTCACTGCTTGCTACAAGCATTTGGTTACATTAAGCAGAAAGCATCATGTGACCACAATATATTGTATTAGTTGATTGAATGAATGATGATCACAGAAGCTTATTGTGGTAAAAGGGAAGGAGATGTTTAGTTTTTACATTAAACAAGAACCACCTTAATGGTCATTTCTGAGGTTCTTACTAATGCATTGTGGGGGAGTTAGTGCTTGCACCAAGTGTACATGAGAAAAGTCAATGTAGTGGTAAGATCATGTGCTATATTGATTGCTTGGTGCAGACTGCAGAGTGAAATGATTTTAAACTGCAGAAGGATGAAAAGGGAAAGAATAATGCTGGTACTAGTGGCAAGAAAAACTTTAATGACCTTTGATTTAGCGTATATGGGCTAGATGAGCTCAAGTGTGCAAATTGACTGTTGTATTCCCAATAGCAGGGACTGGCTTAGTTGACTCACAAACGGCAAACCTCATGTAGTGAGATTCTAACGTTTATAGGTAAATTCTATCACATTAGGTGTTAGAAGATGTTTAGTTTCTTCCAATAGTAAGACCACATGAATTCTCAATTCCAAGGTTTTACATTAATTAGGTGGTAGTCTCATGTAATGAAGTTTTAGGGCTTTGGCATTTTTTTTTTTTTGAGTTAGGCCTTAACTAAGTTGTCGAGGTTCATATGACTCATTTCCATAATTGCTCTTATGATATCACTTTTGTGGACGTTTTTACAAGAAATTAAGCATCAGGATTAGGGATTCTTCTATTTTAATGGATATAAAATTGCATTTCTGTAAGAATACATTTATGAGCCGATTTATGAGCTGATTAACGGGTGTCTTTAGAGTATTTGTTAATAAATCATTTTAAGAAAGTTTTAATACCACTTTTATGAAAAATTTTAAAAGTTGTCAAAAAAAAATCAGTTACTTTTTTTTTTTTTTTTTCCCATTAAA